>NC_053491.1:4902244-4914744 GCF_905171775.1 Rana temporaria
TACATGATATTATTTATTCATTATTATTACATTATATTATTATTATTATTATTATTATTATTATTACTATTATTATTATTATTACATTACATTTTATTTTATAATATTTACATGATATTATTTATTCATTATATTATTATTATTATTATTATTATTATTATTATTATTATTATTATTATTATTATTATAATTATATTACATTATATTTTTAAATATTTACATGATATTATTTATTATTATTACATTATATTATTATTATTATATTACATTTTGTAATATTTACATGATGTTATTCATTATTATTACATTATATTATTATTATTATTATTATTATTATTATTATTATTATATTCCATATATATTTTAATATATTTACATGATTTTATTCATTATTACATTATATTATTCTTATTATTATTATTATTATTATTATTATTATTATTATTATACATTATATTTTATAATATTTACATGATACTATTATTATTTTTATATTACAAATATATTTTATAATATTTACATGATTTTATTCATTATTACATTATATTATAATTTTTATATATTATTATTATTATTATTATTATTATTATTATTATTATTATATTATATTATTACATTATATTATTTTTATTATTACACATAATATTTTATAATATTTATATGATATTATTACATGATACTATTGATATAATTACATTATACTATTATTATTATTATGATTATTATTATGATTATTATATTACATGTACTATTATATTATAATATACTATTATTATTTTTATATTACAAATATATTTTATAATATTGACATGATATTATCTATTCATGATTACATTATATTATATTACATTATATTATTATTATATTTACATAATTTAATAGTATTCTTATCATCATTATGTTACATTATATTATTTTATTCATTATTATATTATTATTATTGTTATATTTACATTGTTATGTTACCATTTCTTTATTTTTTATTTTTATTAATCATTACATCATTATAGTCATCATGTTAAAATATAATATTATTATTATTACTTTTTTTTTTTACAACAATGTCACATTATTATAATTATGTTATAATTTTATATTATTATGTATTGCTTTATATAATTATTAATATTATTACTAATAGAGAGAGAGAGAGATGGTAAGCTCCATGAGCAAGGCCCTCCTATTCCTTCTGTATTGTAATTATACTCCCCCCCCCCCACATTGTAAAGTGCAGCATAAACTGTTGGCACCTGAATAATAATAATTGGAATATATATATATTAGTTAAGTTATATTATTATTTATTATTTTTATTTTATTATTATATACAATTCTCTTGGTAAAGAATACCCAATCCTGTGCCTGGAAACAAACTCTACAACGCTTTGATATACAAGTGATTTGGATTACAAGCACGTTTCTGGAATGAATTTTCCTCACAATCTGAGGATTTACTTTTATTTTATTGCACACAATTGGATGTTAGAGAAGTCAGCAGAGCTTCACCTCATTCACTAAGCTCGGGGAAAATTCCCTTGCGGCCTATTTGCCCTTTGTAGATCAATCCGATTGGGTTTGGGGCCCGGTCATCATAGATTGTTATTATACAGCACCCCCAGAACCAGCACCCCACCCCCACCACCCCCAGAAGCAGCACCCCAACCACCAGCACCCCCAGAACCAGCACCCCTACCAGCAGCACCCCCAGAACCAGCACCCCCAGCACTACCACCCCCAGAACCAGCACCCCTACCAGCACGACCACCCCCCACCAGCACCACCCCCAGAACCCCCACACCCAGCACCCCCAGCACTACCACCCCCAGAACCAGCACCCCACCCCCAGAACCAGCACCCCCAGAAACAGGACCCCCAGAATCAGCACCCCCAGAACCAGCACCCCCACCCCCACCACCCCCAGAACCAGCACCCCCACCAGCAGCACCCCCAAAACCAGAACCCGCAGAATCAGCACCACCAGCACCCCCAGAACCAGCACCCCCCACCACCCCCAGAACCAGCAGCACCCCCAGAAACAGGACCCCCAGAATCAGCACCCCCAGAACCAGCACCCCATCCCCACCACCCCCAGAACCAGCACCCCCACCAGCACGACCACCCCCACCAGCACCACCCCCAGAACCCCCACACCCAGCACCCCCAGCACTACCACGCCCAGAACCAGCACCCCAACCCCAGAACCAGCAGCACCCCCAGAAACAGGACCCCCAGAATCAGCACCCCCAGAACCAGCACCCCACCCCCACCACCCCCAAAACCAGCACCCCCACCAGCAGCACCCCCAGAACCCGCAGAATCAGCACCCCTACCACCAGCACCCCCAGAACCAGCACCTCCACCAGCAGCACCCCCAAAACCAGAACCCACAGAATCAGCACCACCAGCACCCCCACCACCCCCAGAACCAGCACCCCCACCAGCAGCACCCCCAGAACCAGCACCCCCACCAGCAGAACCAGCAACCCCACCAGCAGCACCCCCAGAACCAGCACCCCCACACCCAGCACCAACCCCACCAGCACCCCCAGAACCAGCACCAGCACCCCACACCCAGCACCAACCCCACCAGCACCCCCAGAACCAGCACCCCCACCACCAGCACCAGCAGCAGTCTGCACGCCCTTTCCTATATAATCTATGTAGAGATGATGAGGGTGGTTGTCCTGCACTGTATACATGTGTGATGGTCTCTGCCAAATACTGAATGATTGAGTGCCGAGGATCTGCTGCCTTCACATAAATGTGAGAGATGATTGTGTGTCTGGAGGGGGGAGGGGAGATGACAATGTGATTGAATGCGGCACTCCGATCCTTCAACACACCGATCCTTCAACACACCGATCCTCCCATCATCCCCACTTCATACAATGACTGCAGAGCATGCTGGGAGATGTAGTCCATTATTACATGTAAACAATGTTTCATAATACCCCCCCCCCCAATGATCCTCCATGTATACAATGTTTAATAATACCCCCCCCCCATGATCCTCCATGTATACAATGTTTCATAATACCCCCCCATGATCCTCCATGTATACAATGTTTCATAATACCCCCCCCCCTATGATCCTCCATGTATACAATGTTTCATAATACCCCCCCCCCTATGATCCTCCATGTATACAATGTTTAATAATACCCCCCCCCCCCATGATCCTCCATGTATACAATGTTTAATAATACCCCCCCCCCATGATCCTCCATGTATACAATGTTTCATAATACCCCCCCCATGATCCTCCATGTATACAATGTTTCATAATACCCCCCCATGATCCTCCATGTATACAATGTTTCATAATACCCCCCCCCCCATGATCCTCCATGTATACAATGTTTCATAATACCCCCCCATGATCCTCCATGTATACAATGTTTCATAATACCCCCCCCATGATCCTCCATGTATACAATGTTTCATAATACCCCCCCATGATCCTCCATGTATACAATGTTTCATAATACCCCCCTCCCCCCCATGATCCTCCATGTATACAATGTTTCATAATACCCCCCCATGATCCTCCATGTATACAATGTTTCATAATACCCCCCTCCCCCCCATGATCCTCCATGTATACAATGTTTCATAATACCCCCCTCCCCCCCATGATCCTCCATGTATACAATGTTTCATAATACCCCCCCATGATCCTCCATGTATACAATGTTTCATAATACCCCCCCCCCCCAATGATCCTCCATGTATACAATGTTTCATAATACCCCCCCCCATGATCCTCCATGTATACAATGTTTCATAATACCCCCCCCCCCAATGATCCTCCATGTATACAATGTTTCATAATACCCCCCCAATGATCCTCCGTGTATACAATGTTTCATAATACCCCCCCCCCATGATCCTCCATGTATACAATGTTTCATAATACCCCCCCATGATCCTCCATGTATACAATGTTTCATAATACTCCCCCCCCCATGATCCTCCATGTATACAATGTTTAATAATACTCCCCCCCCAATGATCCTCCATGTATACAATGTTTCATAATACCCCCCCATGATCCTCCATGTATACAATGTTTCATAATACCCCCCCCATGATCCTCCATGTATACAATGTTTCATAATACCCCCCCAATGATCCTCCATGTATACAATGTTTCATAATACCCCCCCAATGATCCTCCATGTATACAATGTTTCATAATACCCCCCGCATGATCCTCCATGTATACAATGTTTCATAATACCCCCCTCCCCCCCATGATCCTCCATGTATACAATGTTTCATAATACCCCCCCCCCATGATCCTCCATGTATACAATGTTTCATAATACCCCCCCCCCCCCCCCAATGATCCTCCATGTATACAATGTTTCATAATACCCCCCTCCCCCCCATGATCCTCCATGTATACAATGTTTCATAATACCCCCCTCCCCCCCATGATCCTCCATGTATACACTGGCCCAGATTCAAGTAGCAATTGCGCCTGTGTAACCATAGGTAACACACTAAAAGTAGGGGCAGCCATTGCTAAAGGATACCCGTCGTTCCCGCGTCGCGATATTTGAAATCTACGTTGTTTGCGTAAGTGAATCGTGAATGGCGCTGGACGCTCATTCACGTTCACTTTGAAGCAAATGACGTCCTTGCGACGTCATTTGCCGCAATGCACGTCGGGAAAGTTTCCCGACGGAGCATGCGCTCTACGCTCGGCGCGGGAGCGCGCCTAATTTAAATGATTCCCGCCCCCTACGGGATCATTTAAATTGCGTGCTCTAGCGCCGGGCAATTTTGCCGGCGCGCCCTCGCAATTTACGGAGCTACTGCTCCGTGAATCGAGGGCAGCGGAGCAAATTTGCGGGGGCGCAGGGCAAAATCGTTGCCCTGCGCCTCCGCAAAAAATGCGCATTTCTCTTATGAATCCGGGCCAATGATACAAAGTTTCACTCACACACAGTCTTTGCAGACGAGTAACGCACAAGGATCGTTGAGCTGTAACGCCTTGTGTGACCACTAGAGGGCGCCGCTCATGTTTGTCTGAAGCAGAAGGCGCTGAGCTCTGCAGGGTCACATCTTGATGAGCTCATAGAAAGATAACAAAGTAATAAAGTTCCATTGTTTGAATTATTTAAAGGTCCCGCGCCGGTGCAGAGGTCAGAGGTCAGATTCCTTATCAGTAATTACAAGTGATAAATGAGCTTCAGCCTTATCACAGGAGGAGGGGGGGGGGGGAGCGTCATTTATCTTCTCCACATTGCTGGAAGGAGCCATTATTAATACCCAGAATGCTTCGCTGCCACACATAGGACCGATAAATTCGCAAAGTAACAATTAGGACCCAAAGATCTGCGCGATTGTCGGACGCGCGCCGCGCCCGCCGGGTGCGATTATCTCCCTCATCTGCTGTAAAACAATAAAGGGGATTGCAAATGACGTCAGACGGGGGGGGGGGATACAAAGTACACGGGGGGGGGGGGGGGGGGTTAGGGGGGGGAGATACAAAGTACACGGGGTGTGATTGTGCAATCGCTACGGATAACGGGGCTGACCATACACTGTACAATCTGATTGTACAATCTCCATTCACACCCCTGAGCAGGGCCGCCATCAGGGGGGTACAGGCAGTACACCTGTAAGGGGCCCGGAGGTCCCCAGGGGCCTGAATGGCAACCCCCTTCTTTTTTTTTAGGGGTCCGGGGATCCCCAGGGGCCCGGAGGCCCACAGGGCCCCAGATGGCAACTCCCCTTTTTTTTATTTTTATTTAAAAAAAAAAAAAAAAAAAATTTTAAATATATTTTTATTTAATTTTTTATCAAAGGGACAATTTTAAGGGGCCCGGAGGTCCCCAGGGGCCCGAATGGCAACCCCCTTCTTTTTTTTTTAGGGGTCCGGGGATCCCCAGGGGCCCGGAGGCCCACAGGGCCCCAGATGGCAACTCCCCTTTTTTTTTTTTTTTTTTTTTTAATTTTTTTAAAATATATTTTTATTTAATTTTTTATTAAAGGGACAATTTTTATATATATATATGTATTTATTTATAGTATATACTTATATAATATAATAAATAAAGCACTGTGTAAACTGTTGGCGCTGTATAAATCATGTATAATAATAACAACAATAATAATATTATATAAAATAAATAAACAAATAAATAAAAATAATCATAAATAAATAAAAAATAATTCAATACATGAATAATAAATAAATAATTAACCCCTGACCTTAAAGGAATTGTAAAGTCACATGGTTTGCATTCTATGGGTTAGGGTAAAAAACCTTCTGGTGCAGCACCCACCCCCACCCAGAGGCCTCCCCCCCCTTTATGTTACCTGAACCCTAGATCATTCCAGCGACGAGAACGAGCCCAGAAGCTCCAGCCGCTGTCTCGGGTCCTCATTGGATAGATTGATAGCAGCAGGAGCCATTGGCTCCCGCTGCTGTAGATCAAATCCAGTGACGCGGGAGTCGGGGGTGCTAGGCCGATTCCTGCTGTCTATGTCAATGGACACGGCAGCAGGACTCGGGAGGGTGCCCCCATGGAAAGCGGCTCTCCGTGGGGGGCACTCAATGAGGAGGAGGGGCCAGGAGAGCCGCTGGGGGGGAGACCCCAGAAAAGGAGCATCAGGGTCGCTTTGTTCAAAACAGAGGAGGTGAGTATAACATGTTTGTTATTTAAAAAAAACAAAAAAACAATTTGAATGTTTGAAAAAAATAAAAAAAAAAAACCTTTACAATCACTCTAACCCCTAGCCCTTATAAAAAATGATATAATAATAACTAAATACTTAAACTCTAACACAAAATAAATAAATACATTATTATTATTATTATTATTATTATTATTATTATTATTATTATTTTGGGTGGGGTTTGGGTGTTTATTTATTATTTTATTATTTTTATTAATAATAATAAACCTTTATTTAATATTTTATTTAAGGTTTTTTTTTTTTTTTTTATGTATTATTACACATTATTAATTAATTTTTATTTATTTATGATGATTATTTTTTTTATATTTATTTTACATTCATTTGTATATTATTACTATTTTATGTTTTACAGTTATTATTTCTTTGAGCAGAAAATCGCACAAAAATGTGCGGCAAAGCACGTTTGTACCGGGATGATACACAGCCGTAGGCATCACCCCCCCCCCCCCCCAGTAGCCCTTTTTTCGAGCCAGCAGTCGGCTCCCTTGTAATAGCGATCGTAGCGGCTCACTAGCCGCTGGATTGCTTTTACAAGCAGTGGAAAGGACGTCCCCTTTCCACCACCTTCCATGGCTCTCTCAGGCTCTCTCAGGCTCTCTCAGGCTCTCTCAGGCTCTCTTGAGTCCCGAGCAGACAGTTGGCAAGTCGACCGGCTAGTCCCTCCATGTATTGCACCGTCTTACAGAGCAGTCAGCCATCCTTCCATGTATTGCACCATCTTACAGAGCAGGCACCCATCCTTCCATGTATTGCATCATCTCAGGGAGCAGGTGGCCGTCCTTCCATGTATTGCACCATCTCAGGGAGCAGGCACCTATTCTTCCATGTATTGCACCATTTCTGGGAGCAGGCACCCATCCTTCCATGTATTGCACCATCTCCGGGAGCAGGCGCCCATCCTTCCATGTATTGCACCATCTCTGGGAGCAGGCTCCCGTCCTTCCATGTATTGCACCATCTCAGGGAGCAGGCACCTATCCTTCCATTTATTGCACCATCTCAGGGAGCAGGCACCCATCCTTCCATGTATTGCACCATCTCAGGTGCCCATCCTTCTATGTATTGCACCATCTCTGGGAGCAGGCTCCCGTCCTTTTATGTATTGCACCATCTCGGGGAGCAGGCACCCATCCTTCCATGTATTGCACCATCTCGGGGAGCAGGCTCCCGTCCTTCCATGTATTGCACCATCTCAGGCAGCAGGCGCCCGTCCTTCCATGTATTGCACCATCTCTGGGAGCAGCACCCACTCTTCCATTTATTGCACCATCTCATGGAGCAGGGGCCCATCTTTCCATGTATTGCACCATCTCAGGGAGCAGGCACCCGTCCTTCCATGTATTGCACCATCTCATGGAGCAGGCGCCTATCCTTCCATGTATTGCACCATCTCAGGGAGCAGGCGGGGCGGTGAAACAACATTTAACCCTTTCCCCGAGGTGTGGAGCGGATTGTAAAGTCATAAATTTGGGATTAGTGAATGGGATTGGACTTTTTTTGCTTTATTGCACCTCAATTATAAACAATCCCTTTTATTGCGCCTCTGTCAGGCCGGATCGTCATTCGCAGGAATTTTCCCCAGAAGCTGCAGGAACAGCAGGCAGAGCTAATAATATACAGGCTGTAAATTGTGCGGCTCAGGCCCGTGACATGTATACATTCATTGTATACAGGGTGTCCACTCCTGCGTAAACACTGCGCGCCTGCTGATTTAGGGCCCCCGATCTGCACATTATTAGGAAGGGAGACAGCTGGCCCCTGGAAGCCGACACCGCAGCCGCCCCGAGGGGGAGCCGCCATCTTCTTCCCTCCAAACGCAGCTTATTATTTATTTATTACAGTTATTGATGCCGCGCTTTACAGATCGAACGTTCACATTCGTCGCTGGACCAAGGAGCTTACAATCTTTCAATACATAGCGTCTTTCCTGCTATCAATTGTGTATCTAAAATATATTGGGGTAGATTCAGGTACAGCTGCGCGCTCCATACGGAGGCGCAGTGTACCCTTTTTACCCTGCGCCTACGCAAATAATTTGCGCTACGCTTCATTCATGAAGCAGTAGCCACGTAATTTGCGTGGGCGCTCTTCAAAAATGCCCGGCGTAAGGGCGCCTAATGTAAATGATCCCGTAGGGGGCGGGAATCATTTAAATTAGGCGCGTTCCCGCGCCGAGCGTAGGGCGCATGCTCCGTCGGGAAACTTTCCCGACGTGCATTGCGGCAAATGACATCGCAAGGACGTCATTTGCTTCAAAGAGAACGTGAATGGCGTCCAGCGCCATTCACGATTCACTTACGCAAACTACGTAAATTTCAAACCTCGCGACGCGGGAACGACGGGTATACGTAGCGTTGGCTGCCCCTGCTTTTAGCATGTGCAGCCTTACACGAAACCCGACGTACGCAAACGACGTAAACTGCGTACGCAGGACTCGCGTAACGTTGTGAATCGGCGTTAGTATGCAATTTGCATACTCTACGCTGACCACTACGGGAACGCCACCTAGCGGCCATCGCAAGAATGCAGCCTAAGATATGCGGGCATAAGAGTATCTCCTGATACGCCGTCGTATCTCTGTTTCTATCTATGCGACTCATTCATAGAATCAGTTACGCATAGATATCCAGAAGATCCGGCAGGTGTAATTGTTTTACACTGTCGGATCTTAGGATGCAGTACCGCGGCCGCCGCTGGGGGGAGTTTGCGTCGTAAACCAGCGGCGGGTATGCAAATTAGGAGTTACGGCGGATCCACGACGGTTTTTTGCGTTCGCTACGTCGCCGCTAGTCAAGTTTCCCGTCGCAAAGTTACACTTTCTTTTTGGTGCCTTAACTTTAGTCAGCAAGTGTATTGCTGTCTAAAGTATGGCCGTCGTTCCCGCGTCGAAATTTAAAATTTAACGTCGTTTGCGTAACACGTCCGGGAATACGGAAGTACGCTACGCGCGACGCCTTTCGAAAAAATGACGTCACGGCGCGCAAAGCATGACGGGAATTGCGAAACTGAGCATGCGCAGTAGGTCCGGCGCGGGAGCGCGCCTAATTTAAATGGCACACGCGTAGTTTTCATCGCAAGTGCTTTGTGAATCAGGCACTTGCGATGAAAACTTGCGGCGGTGTAACGTATCTAGGATACGTTACGCCGCCGCGATTCTACGTGAATCTGGCCCTTGATTTTCAGAGAGGAGTGCTCTATAGGATGGTTCCATTTTTGTGTTTTTGTGTAATTGTTTTTTTTTTATATATAAATATATTGTATACTGGTTTTTGAAATGATATGAAATGCATATATGAGTATAAAAATAATAAAAAAAAAAACAGACCGTCCTTTTTTTTTTTTTTCCTTAGGGAACGGGGAAGAGAACACCTTAAGAACTTTTTTTTTTCAGGGAGGAATGCCCTATATATTATTATTATAATTTTTGTATTTTTGTGTAATTTTTATTTTTATATGTATGTATTGTATACTGTTTTTTTTAAATGTTATGAAATGCATTTATGTGTATAAAATTTTTATAAAAAATAATAAAAAAAAAAACAGATTGTCCTTTTTTTCTTTTCTTTTTTTTAGGGGTTTGGGGGGACGGGGAAGAGATGTCATGTATACTGTTTTTTTTAAATGATATGAAGTGCATATATGTGTATAAAAATGTAATAAAAATAATAATAATAAAAAAAAAATCAGACCGTCTTTTTTTTTCTTGTACTTACCAAATTTCGGGATGTGGTGTTGCTGATTATCAGACACTCAGCAATTTTTTTTTTTTTACCCTCATTTTGCCCTCCCATATGGTTTGGATTAGCCTATCAGGCCGCCGCGGCCCCAACAAGAAGGCGGCCATTTTTTTTCCTCCCACTGGAAGGCGTCCTGCCAAAAACACTGGCCCGGATTCAAGTAGATTTGCGATTTTTTTACGGAGGCGCAGGGCTCGTTTTTGCCCTGTGCCCCCGCAAATTTACTGCGCTGCCCTTGATTCACGGAGCAGTAGCTCCGTAAGTTGCGTGGGCGCGCCGGCAAAATGCCCGGCGTAAGCGCGCGCAATTTAAATGATCCCGTAGGGGGTGGGAATCATTTCAATTAGGCGCGTTCCCGCGCCGAGCGTAGAGCGCATGCTCCGTCGGGAAACTTTCCCGACGCGCATTGCGGCAAATGACGTCGCAAGGATGTCATTTGCTTCAAAGTGAACGTGAATGGTGTCCAGCGCCATTCACGATTCACTTACGCAAACTACGTAAATTTCAAATTTCGCGGCGCGGGAACGACGGGTATACGTAACATTGGCTGCCCCTGCTAATAGCAGGGGCAGCCTTACGCGAAAACCGCCATAGGGAAACGACGTAAATTGCGTATGCAGGGCTCGCGCAACGTTGTGAATCGGCGTTAGTATGCAATTTGCATACTATACGCTGAGCACAACGGGAACGCCACCTAGCGGCCATCGCAAGAATGCAGCCTAAGATATGCGGGCATAAGAGCCTTATGCCGCGCATATCTTAGGCTGCAGTCGGCGTAACGAGGTTCCTGAATCAGGAGCATTCGTAACGCCGGGGCAAGTAAGCAATTGCGCTGTGTAACCTATGGTTACGCAGGCGCAATTGCTTCTTGAATCCAGGCCAATAGCTCTGGATACTTGTGCTGTTGTATATGAGGCCTGGACAACCTTTGCATGGAGGATCCTGCTTGGCTGGTTTTTCCCGGGGCGGCGTTTTAGTGCGGCGAGGGGTTAAACCTGGGCCAGATTCTTCTGGAGAAGGGGAAAGATGGCGCATGAAGGGGGCCTGCCTGTTAAACCCACAGCTTTGAAGAAGGAGACATCACTCAGAACAAATTGCTGCTCTGTTTGAATACCTTTGCTCCTCTGCATGGACATCGGCTTCACAGGCCCATCTATCACCTCCCAGCCTGACAGTTTTATGCTTCCTTTCATTAACTGCTTTGTGAGGGCCGGTAATAATCTCCCCGGAACATTCCACAAAGAGACGTTTTGCTCTCTTTCCCCCTCTTTTTTTCTCTTGCTGTGGGAGAAAAGGCAAAACGTACCTTGTAATCAAAAATCCCGACTTTATCACCAAGGCCTCGGAGAGGAGAAATCATTCGGATGCGTTTCGTCATTTAACGCGCTCTTCACCGACGGGTCCGACCAGGAAATGGACACACCGACTCTTCATATAAATAAAATAAATCTTTATAAAAATCTTAATCTAAAAAAAAATAAAATCATTGGGTATGTTCAGATGAAGACACCACCAAAGAGGTCATTTTATGGAAGCCCACCATAGATATACACTACCAGAGGTCATAGCCCACCATAGATATACACCGCCAGAGGTCATAGCCCATCATAGATATACACCGCCAGAGGTCATAGCCCACCATAGATATACACCACCAAAGAGGTCATTTTATGGAAGCCCACCATAGATATACACCACCAGAGGTCATAGCCCACCGTAGATATACACCGCCAGAGGTCATAGCCCACCATAGATATACACCGCCAGAGGTTATAGCCCACCATAGATATACATCACCAGAGGTCATAGCCCACCATAGATATACACCACCAGAGGTCATTTTATGGAAATCCACCATTTATATAAACCACCAGAGGTCATTTTATGGAAGCCCACCATAGATATACACCACCAGAGGTCATTTTATGGAAGCCCACCATAGATATTCACCACCAAAGAGGTCATTTTATGGAAGCCCACCATAGATATACACCACCAGAGGTCATAGCCCACCATAGATATACACCACCACAGGTCATTTTATGGAAG